>NW_026900996.1:215000-258199 GCF_033783945.1 Neopsephotus bourkii | reverse complement strand
ATTGGTGCTTCCCCTTTCATGAGAATGTTACCCTGCAACAAGGTCATCCTGAGTTAACTATGCTTACATCTGAACTCTTCCTGTGATTTTCAGATTCCAGAGGGGCGACTACCACATTGATGTCTGCATCAATGACTACCTGGATGTGTTCTGCCCTCACTACGAAGATTCAGTTCCGGAAGATAAGACCGAACGCTATGTTCTGTACATGGTGAACTTTGATGGCTACAGCTCCTGCGATCACACTTCCAAAGGGTTCAAGAGGTGGGAATGTAATCGGCCGCATTCCCCAAATGGACCTTTGAAGTTCTCGGAAAAGTTCCAGCTCTTCACGCCCTTCTCTCTAGGATTTGAGTTCAGGCCAGGCCGGGAATATTTCTATATCTGTGAGTATATAGAGATTTACTACTGTTGCACCCCAGATGCAAGAAACCTAGCTAATTTTTCATCTATGCAGTGTGGAAATACAGAGGGCCAAATGCTATATAATGCAGATGTCTTACAGTAAATGCAGGCTTAACTATCCCCAGACATACTAGCTAGGAACCTAGATAGTGAAACTGAGATTAAATCACAGCTTCTTTTCTCACATGAAATAGCATGTCAGCCTGTTCACTGAACCGTGGTCGACTTTTAAAGCGAAACACACTATTATGTTTATTCCAGCATTCTGAGGTGGCAAAGGAGGAGGAGACGACAAGAAGAGTAGGATGGAAGCTGTCCACAAATATGATGAAAATAATTAATCCTTTGCTCAGTTAAAATGTTATTGTCTCCGTAATTACCCAAAGGCAGTGAGGCCTCTCTAGTTGCCAAGTGGTATGGTTACTGATGCTAGTACTCCAGTAATATTTAAAGTTTTAATTTGTTAGGGTGCATGTTTCTAGCATAGAGCCAAGTAGCTTTTTTTATTTCCTTCCTTTCCACACCCCATTTTTCTTAAACAAGCTGTTTCTGCCAGGGTGGGCAATGTGGGAGCAGGTGACAAGCAGCAGAGTGTGAATGGGCTCAAGCTCCTTCACACCTGCTGTCCAAACCATTGGGGAGCACCCTTCACAGCTCTGCTGTCTCCTCCAAGGAGGCCTGCATTGGGCTGCTCCAGCCAGTACATGCAGGATATCATCTGGGGATAAGGAAATAAAAACATCAGGAGGTTGAAAAGGAGTGGGTTAAGCTGATTCACTGGCCCCACTGTGCAGTTGACACGGCTTCAGCTGTTCTGTTTGTTTTTTCCTTCAACAAAAGATCTTATTTCATCAATTTGTTGGTCTTTTTTTTTTTTCTTTTTTTTTTTTTACCTGAATCTTTGACTCCTAACAAGTTTTGACTGCGCCAGCAATATTTTTTTTTCTGTTTTTAGTGTTAAACTAGACAGTTGAAAGCTTTAGACAGACTGTAGATCTCAATAAATAGTGCCTTCCATATGTGTAGCTGGCCTTTCTACTGTGAAACAGTCATTCCACCTCATTTCACCAGAGAAACTGAGCATGTATGATCCCTGTTTTTCAGCATCATTTCTTCAGCATTGAGATTTTTCTTTATCTACAGGGAAATGAATTCCTAGTGGGTAGTTTTTCATTAATTTCTTTTTCTCCCAGCAAATAAAGAACTTTAGTGGATGGTGGTTCAGCGTCAAAAGAATGATGCCTTGTTCTTGTGCTGAGGTGCAATAACAATAATAATACTAATAATGATAAATGTAACTTTAAAAAGCAAGCTGGAATGTTATTTAAATGTCTTTTCATATGGTCATGAGAAATCATGTAAAGATACCAGAGTTAAGCGGACAACATTCTAGGATAAATACATCTATACTCTGTAGGCTTGGTCCTACCCGTGCCGCTCACAATATCTCCCCACTAACTTCAACAGTAGTTTTTAGTGATTCAAAATTCTGGTATCAGGCCTTTTTTTTTTTTTTTTAGTTTGGTTTAGAGTTTGCTTGTTTTGTTTTGTTGTTTTTTTTTTTTTAATTTTGGGTTTGGTTTTTTTTCAGTTCCTGAGAGTCATCAGTAAAACAAGAAGGAATACTTAAGCTAAGGAATACAGTCTTTACCATCATGTGATCACAGTGAAATGTAGCACAGGGATGGATGCTGTCAGTATCCACAGGCAAAAAACCCCACAATAACAAAACTAAAAAATGGTTTCCTAATTTAGAAAAAAAAAAAAAAAAAAAAAGGGGTGTTTAATAAATCTGAAAACCAAACATGAAAGTGAAGGAAAAAGATATGAAAAATTGCAGCTTGGTCTCTCTAGCTAATAGTTTCATGTTAGATTATACAAAATCCGTTAACATCCATTGAACTCTCAAGCAAGGCAATATTACTCAAATACACCCATGTTGCTTATGCCTGATTTTCCTCATTTCTGGTTAAACTGAATATTTCACTAAAAATCATTATGTACCTTTTATAACATTCATTTAACTGAGTCATTTAACTGTCAAGGTCTCCCTTCAATATAATTGTTTCAAAGTGCTTTAAAATATGAAAAGCTTTATGATATCCTACTGCATTTAGATGGATTTTTTTTTTTTTTATAAAAGGTATAATAGTAAAAACGTAGCAGCAAAGAGACACTCATTTACTAATTGCTTATTTATTTAATTCACTAAATTAAATTTTTCAGCATGTTTCAGAGACACAAAAATATTTTTCCTCTTATTTTGTACTTTAAATCCTTCACTCTGCTGAAGACAGTAACAATATTGACATTGCAGCAGTTGCAGGCAAGCACTATGCCCTAACAATTATACACAAGGCCTCTTGGGGAGAGTTGTCCATCCTAGAGTGTTTTTCTCTTAGTTTGTGTTGAAGAAACAAGATGGTGAAATGTTATTCCTTGTTTCCTCATCAAGATTGTAAGCATGCTCTAGTTCAGGCTAAGGAGACCACCTTTGTTACCTTCAGTGACTTCTTCATGTTGAAGAAATTTATGCTTTCCAAGGGAAGGTTTCCTTTCCTCAGCAGATCTGAAACCTTTGCCTGCTCTGCAGGGGAGGGGGAAGGCCAGCTAGGTACTATCAGTCTGGAATATTCTATTTAAGAGTTACAAAATATGTCATGTAGTCTAGACCTCTGGAAAGACAGAATATTAAGCGGATGGTTAGGTATTCAGCTTAATTACTGTTAAGTACTTTTATTGAAGATCTTCACGGTTTAACTTTTAAGTATGTGACTTGTCTCTCTTCCATTATTTTCAGAAAATGCAATAATTTGAGAACAATTACTGTCTCTTTCTGAATCGGTGGTTTGGAAAATGACACTTTATTTGTTATGCCATTGTCTGCACATATTGCTGAGGTGAACTTAGATCTTTCCTGTTAGGGTGGTGAGGCACTGGAATAGGTTCCCCAGGGAGGTTGTGAATGCTCCGTCCCTGGCAGTGTTCAAGGCCAGGTTGGACGAGGCCTTGGGTAATACGGTTTAGAGTGAGGTGTCCCTGCCCATGGCAGGGGGGTTGGAACTAGATGATCTTAAGGTCCTTTCCAACCCTAACTATTCTATGATTCTATGATAAAAACCTTTGTCTATATTAAATTTACATTGAAGAAGTGAATTCACCATTGCAGACTTGATCAACAGGTACTGACTGAGTTTACTTTTGAAAGAAGAACATATTATTAAGTATTTACAGAGAAATTAACTTTTATTTAGTTAGGGAGTAAACAGTGAGGAGCTGGGAAAAGTAAATAATTGATCATGACCTGAAATGTAAAGTTTTACTTGTTTCTTAGCAGATGCTCTCCTCAGATTAGTGTATGTTTGCCTGAAAACAGTTAAAAGAGTATCATTAGTGAAACAGAAGGAAACGTAATGTAAAACCCCCAAAACTGGATACTTAGTGGTATGACATTGATTTTAATGTCCTTCAGAAGGGAACAGAAGTTTTGCTGTGTAGGTTTTGTGGGGCACTGTGCAAAGGGAGAGGAACACAAAAGCAAGAAAGGGGATAAAAGAAATCCTAAAACGCACACTGGTTTATAATTACGTAATTGAAAATGAGAGTATAATTTTCATTATTTTAACTTAATTATCATTATCTTATTTTTATTAATGTGTTAAGTATTGAATAAAATATTAGTAGCAGCTTGACAGATATGCAGCAGAGCTGTTGAAATAAAAAATTGAGACATAGCAAGAACTGGACTGTTAGAGGTTACTGCAGAATCCTGACCACAGTTGCCTGGCCAAGCTCCTGTGTCAGTTTAAGCTACACTACATTGTTCTTTTCTTGAAAACAATGTATCACTGCTGTAGTGTCAGAAATTGTACTAATATTAAGCTGTAGCTTATGCCTTTTTCTGCGTTATCAGTCCAGTTATTACATTAAAGAATTAGGTATTTGATGTGATTTATCCTTGAGAAATCCATACTATTTTCATCATCTTATCGTCCAAGATTTTATAAGTTTATTTAGTCGCTTGATCGCAGTGAATATTGTCATTTATATATTCTTATACCCTTTCCCTAGAAAGACCAGGTAGGTTTGCACTTCTTTGTAGTCCTCTTGCTGCTCTCCTGTTTCCTGCAAGATCTTGAAGTCTTTTGCTAGCAATTAGCAGGTTTTAGCAGATAGCAGGCTTTACATATGGTCTACCTAAACATAATTAAGTGGTTCTTTCATCACTGTTAATTGAGAAAAGAACTTCTTTCATCTTTTAAAAATCTTGTTTTCTTACCTGTGTTTTATTTATGTAACTTTTTTTGTTACTGTTTCTTTCTGGTTTATCTCATGCATGTGTCTTTCTGATGTTATTTCAAAATGTTTATTCTGTTTCTTTGTATCACCTTTAATGATGTGTCACTATTGCTGTATCTTTGTTGTCACCATTTATTTGCATAAAGCTTCTGATTGTAATTCGAGGAAGTTTTGGTGTAACCCTATTCCTCCTGAATACATCAAGATAGTATGCTTTTATGATTCAAATTCAGTTATGGTTATAAATAAAATTTTTAAATCATTCTTAAATTTGTCATTAAGAAACTGAGTTTGTAAAGCTCTGCTTATAGTTATACATACACTTCTTAATAACATCCAGCTCTCCTGTATTCCTGTTCCTCACAGAATATATTCCCAGAGAGCCTGCTGTTACCTATTCCCTTGATTTTCTTGATGCTTGCTTTTGTACAACAACATCCTTGTTTCTCTGCATTAATTACTTCTTTTCCTGAAATTTCTGACTTTTATCTCCTTATGGTTTTTGTTCAAATGACATTCCACCCTGATGGTCACATCTGCTTCTTCTGTAGGAGAGCTTGTGATTTTCATAATTTTGAATATAAAATTGTCTCTGTTCAGTTAGTTTGTTCCACCTCTGTGACTGGAAGTTATCCTCACCATGTTTCAAACACTGTGAAACTGTTTGGATCCTGCTGTACAGTCTGAATCCTCTAAGAGCTGCGAGGTAGTCAGACCACCTCTCTGCACCCACCTCTGGCAGCTTCTCTGATTCAAAAGATCTTAAGGAAAATGCAGTAGTACAAAAAATGTTCATAAGACCTGCACTTCTTTTTCTTTTCTTTTTCTTTTTTCTTTTGCCTGTTAATCAGGTAGTTAGCTTATCTTATTAATAAGGTCTCCATTTGAACTCTTATTGAGGCAGTAACAGTCTCTGATGACAGTTAAGCCAATCTTATTTCCTCTTCTCCCTTCTCCTATGTTTCATGAGTGTGCGTTTGTGTTGTTTGTGCTATTGTTTATTTTTTTTTTTTAGTCTCTCCTGCTGTCCTCTAGCAGTTAATTTCTGGGAGGCTTACTGTTTTTTTGTCTCAAAGCTGTAAATATACCTTAAAATCATTATCATCAAGTTGCCTCATTCCTGTTCCCTCTTTTCCACCTGAGATGCTTGGAGTAGAACCTGTATTGAAATGCTTTCTTCAGATAGCCTAGCTGCTAAATTTGTGGAGATGGGGAGGACACAAAACCACCACTGCTTGGTGGTGGCGGTTGTGATAAGGATTTTTGATTATTAGGTGAAGAAGTATTGACAAAAGTTTAGAAGTGTAACTTGGGGAGGACCTGTAAATATCCCTGTACAAATTAGCAATAAACTTAGGAATGGCATTGTCCATTTTTTTATGGAAATCAACTCAGACTTACCAAAGACTTTTTATGAACAAGAACCTGGAATAGATTACCAGATTACTAGCTTTGTATTATTCTTTTATGATTGGTTTTGTTATAGCAAGAATTAAGAAAGGTGACTTTGTAGAGGCAAAGTTGAATAGCTTGTGATACTATATGGGACAAAACTACTGAGAAATCTTTATGCTGTAGTTTAATAACAGTTACTTAGTATTTTTCATGTGTTCAAAAATGGTATTAAACAGCTGCATAGAGTTCGTTGCTCTTGCTCGAGCACCAGTTTAATATCAGTGGATATCAATGTTCTTCATGAACAGGTACAACTCACTGTAAGATGATTGTTTGATTTAAAGATCTCTGCATTTTTGCCAGAGGTTTAGTTTGATGTAATGGGAGCACAAAACAGGAAGACTGAGAACTGTCATCTTGACCTACTGAAAAAGATAAATGCGAGTCCCCTAAAAAACTACACTTCTCTCTTTTCATACTGTTACAGACCTGGAAATCCTGCTTTTCAGAACCAGTTGGTGGTGTTTGCACAGCAGTTTATACTGCTGACTGCATGTCTGCTGGTAGAAGGTGATGTCTGAGTGCTTAAGTTTAGTATTTCTCGGGTTTGAGTCTGACTTATTTGAGGAAATTCCTGCTGGAAAAGGAGAAAATGTAGAGAAACTAATGTGACTACTCAGTTGCATCCTGGAGATTATTGTAATCAATCAAAGGTTCCTGTAGACAGTTCAGCTGGTAGCTAGGTTACTTACTTCTTTTTTTTTTTTGAGGAAGTCAGCTGTTACTTTTGTTATTGTATCTCAGCTGTGGTAGAACTGTAATATTTAATAAGTAATACTCTAGTAATGCCCAGTTGGGTTTTTTTATTGTTGCTGGTTTCTGTTTCAGGGCGTTGGTTTTTTTTTCATCCAACACTTAGAATACATTTTTTCTGCAAGAAGGCATACCAGTAAAGACAGATCTTTTAGGCAGCAAACTGACCTTGGTGTAAGTGGCAAATTATACTATTTGGGAAATTAAGAGAAAGCGAAGTGAACATTTTATCTGTGCATTTACCAGGGTAAATGTAAACACACTGTCAGCCTGATTTTGAAGTTGCTGTTATGTAGAGGAGAATTGCATCTTGATGTTCACTAATGTGCCTAATTCTGATTCTTCTTCAGTGTCCTTACAGTTGCGGTGAAGAAATTAGTTTCCATTTTAGTAGCAGTACTTAATTTAGTAGCAAATACACTTCCTCGAGTTTCTGTTCTTCTGCTTATAGTTCCAATAAAGACTAGACATCTCTTGCCGTCAGCCATTTCACACCTCGTGTATCTACTTGTTAAGCCAGTTGGACATTTTGTACACATCTAATGCTGCTTGTCTCACAAAATCCTTGGCTAATCTCTATTTGGCTTCTTAACCAATAGCCATGGAGCTGTTTTTTGAAGGACAAAATAACACCATTTGTATATGAAAACAGATTATTTTGCTTTTTCCAGTGAGCGAAGTCTTCATTTGTATGAGAAGACCTTTCACCAAACCCTCTATTTGGCTGTTGTTTGGTTTTTTCCTTCATATATATAACTTATATGCTGTAAAAGACCTGGTTTGGATATTTCCCCCACTTCAGTCTGTCAATACTGGGATTCAAACTCAAAAATTTGTCTTAGGGTGAAGTTTGGACTTTAGCTTTAGGGAGTTGTACAAGCTTTAGAGAATGAGTAGAACAGATTGATGGTAAATCTTGTCAAGCCATACTCAGCTTATACGGTCGGCACTGGAGTCCCTGTATTAACTCTGTAGGCTAAGCTTCTATTAAGAATTGTTTCTACTTGTGGAAATGGTTGACCTAAGTAGCAGATAGTTTGCTTTGAACATGAAGACTGGATTTGCTTTGCAGAAATGATAAACCATCTGTCTTGAATTTGACAGGTGTTACTTAATGCAGATATTGCTGGTGTTTGTATTTTCTCATTACTTTTTGAAGACATGAGGTCGGAAAATCCCTTTTGGAACTCTTTCTCTGGACATCCTGGTTCACACCAAAAGCTTTAACTAGAAAGCATTATTAAATAATGCTGAGGGAATTACAAACACTTTTAGTGTGCTAATTGCCCTTTTCTTTTGGGGAAACATTATTTATTGCCAGGTAACCCATTAACCTTTCAATCAAGATCTGGTCAGCATAAGCACTGATGCTACTTTGACAGCAGTGGGCTCAGAGATGCCACTCCACTGTGAATCCTGCTTTGATAACTGGTTTACCAGAATCACTCAAGATGTTCTGAATGAAATCAAAGCAATTGGAAGGGTTTGATAAATGTGTACTTAAAAAAATATTTTTGTGTGATAGCATTACACAGACAAGGAAGGTCACCTTTAAAGGAGATTCATGCTTAGCCTACTGTGTAGATTAAAGGACGAGTTTCTGTTAGAAAGTATCAGAAGAATTAAGTGCTGGTCCTGCTAGAAAGAAAGCAGAAACTCTCACCAGTGTCTAATAGATTTTGATGCTGGTAATGTTCTTAGAATCCTCAAAGGGAGCTTTAAAAACTGTTGAATAATTTGTGACTCAGGAGAAATCCATATAAAAAATGAAGAGAAAACTCACAGAAGTGCTGGTCTCTATAGTCTGAGTATTTCAAAGGAAACGAATGTCTTTCAGATAAAGTTGAAACATGATTTGGATTCATGTGGTTCAAAAATTCATGAGCTGTTAAGCTCCTGATAGCAGCGTAAATATAAAAACTTCTGTTTATATATGAAGGAGGATATACTATATAATCACAACTTTGAAAGCTGTCTTATGAGCATATTGTATAAGGTTTTCACCCCTGTAGGAAAACCACTGACTTGTGTTGCATTCTGCTGAAGTACAGATTTTGGTCATTAGAAGAGTAAGGGAGTGCCCACAGACAGAAAGGATGAGAGACAGGATTTTCTTTCCTCCTGTCTTTTTTTCTTTCTCATCTAACATGCTAATGAAGGGCAATTTATTCTGTATGAAAATAAAGCATGTATTGAATGTTGTTACGTGATCATCAGATTACAAACATTAAAAAGATAGCTCAGATCTTGGATAAAAGACCACCAAGAAGCATTAGGAACTTGATAAGGCCATATGTGGCACACATGCTTTAAGCCAAATGGTGATTAAATGTACCAGACTGGTGGCTATGGATTAGTGTAATTTTTATCATTGGTGATTTCTGTAAAAATCCCATTGCAAGTTTCTTAAAAGTATTTGTATTCCAGTGTTCTGCTGGAGGTACAATTGAATGAACTACAGCCTTCTAAATCCTGATGGACCATTCATCATTCCTTGCTTTAAAGTTTTTATGTTCAACAGCTACAACTTTAACATCTCAGAGGTGGTTATGGGTGAGGCTTTTTTGCAGTGGCACTTCACTAGGATAAGATTAATAAGGTGAAGCATGTGGATTCCTTGGATGGAAGAACTCATAGAAGTGTAGAGTATTATTAATAATTATCTGAGGACTTATGACTCTGTAACAGTGTTCTAATTTGATTTCTGAGCAAACTGAAACCTGTTTAATGAGCTGTTGTATTGGAAGTACTTGTTTTGTAACATGGAGCAGATCCCAACAGAAATGGAAATAACATAGCAGTGACATTGGGAACAACAGTGTTGTACTTCATTGCTTCCGTGTCATCAGCATGTTAGTCTCCTTGTTCCTCAGACTAAGCCACTAAGGCAGCACGTTCTTTGCTGTACTGTGTCATGATACAAAGTGAGCGTATATACTTGCCTGCAACCAACAGACCAAAACCAAGCTCCCTCAATGAAAAAATGCTTCCATGTGCTGAGCAATTGGTTAATGATCTTGTTTCATAAGTTAATATTCACAAATAATACTTGGATTTAAAAGAAACAGATTTGTTTCTAAGCTACCTAACCCTCAGATATTATAGGAGGCTGTAAAGTAGAAGAATATTATGGAATTCTCAGTGATTTTTTACTCCCCAGTAATCTGTACTATTTAAACAAGGTGGACAAGACTCGGGGCCAAAAATGGCATATGCAATTAATTATCCTATCTTCAAGATTCCTGGCAAGTAGAATAAATCTTATAGAATCAGATTTTTCATAGAGTATTCAGAAATGCATAGAAGTGCTTTATTCTAAAAACTTACCAAAAAATCTTTTCAGACTTCCAGATGTTTCCACTTTCCCTCAGGAAAGCAGTAGGTCATCCTCAGACCTACGTTATTGGCCAAATGAGATTTTAACTGCTTCTAAAATCTCCCTGGCTTCCGTTTTACATCATGGATATTTAATACTCAAAGTATCAAGTGGCATAGCCAGCTTAGATACAGCACTGCTTTAGGGAATTAAGAATGGCTTGAAGGTGTATCAGGATCTCACTTGTGCTATACCTCTATACACGAAACTAACCAGGCTCCTGACGATTGCTATGGGGAATAATGTTGCTGTTGCTGATCTTCTGGGGGTGGAATGATCTTAATTATTTGAAGGGCAATCAGAACAGCGGTATATTAATCAATTTAAAGAACCCTGACAATTCAGTAGTGATGGCATTCAAAAAGTGTTCAGGGAAAAATACACTGGAATGGCTTAACATATATTGTTTTAAAAGCTATAGGCAGGGATATTGTTGAAGATACAAGATTGAATTTCTTTTTACGTGTTTTCTGACACACTGTTTTTAATAATACTGGTCATTTTCCTGTATCTTAATGCCTGTGTCATTAAAAACTGCGTGTGAACTACTTTAATATTTTAGGCTTTTGCAGAAGACATTTAGCTGTGGGGCATTGAAGAATTCACTCTCCTACAGCATAAAGCCCTGTACTGAGGCTGAAGTCAGGATCCCTATTGGCAGTTGCAGCAGGGCATGCTGTCTGTACACAACTGAGAAATCTTGATCAGAAATAAAGTAGCCTCAGGCTGAAAAAGCTGTGTGTTTTTTTTCAGCATCCCAGGGTCTGTCAAAGAATGCAACCTCTCTTGAAGAGGGTTTAGTATTAACACCTAATAAACAGCATCCTCTGCTTCTGGCTGGTGATGCACAGGAAAAACATGATTTCTTTTTTTCCAGGGGAATGATTTTTTTTTTTTGTCCAGTTTTTGCCATTGGTGCTTCATGGAAGTGGCATCTGACTTCCTTAGGTCCTTACTATAAACAGCATGAAGAAGTAAAAGGAAGGAATGGCATAGACGAAACTCCATGGGTACATCAACAAGGTAGAAAATGTGTTTCTTAGACAGGTGCAGAAACAAAGCGTACGTTTGAATGCCATCCAGAGGGACACGCTTGTGAGGTGGGCTGATGCCAACCTTATGAAGTTTAACCATGACAAGTGCAAGGTCCTACACCTGAGTCAGAGAAATCCCAGGCACAGCTACAGGTTGGGCAGAGAAGAGATTCAGAGCAGCCCTGTGGAGAAAGGCTTGGGGGTGCTGGTTGATGAAAAACTTAACATGAGCCAGGAGTGTGCACTAGCAGCCCAGAAAGCCAACCGAACCATGGGCTGCATCAAAAGAATCATGACCAGCAGGTAGAAGAAGGTGATCCTGCCCCTCTACTCTGCTCTTGTGACACCTAACTTGGAGTACTGTGTACAGTTTTTGTGTCCTCAACATAAAAAGGACATGGATCTGTTGAAACAAGTCCAGAGGAGGGCCACGAGAATGATCAGGGGACTGGACCACCTTCTGTACGAAGATAGGCTGAGAAAGTTAGAGCTGTTCAGCCTGTAGAAGAGAAGGCTGTGTGGAGACCTCATAGCAGCCTTCCAGTATCTGAAGGGGGCCTGTAGGGATGCTGGGGAGGGACTCTTCATTAGGGACTGTAGTGATAGGACAGGGGCTAACCGGTTAAAACTTAAACAGGGGAAGTTTAGATTGGATATGAGGAGGAAATTCTTTCCTGTTAGGGTGGTGAGGCACTGGAATAGGTTGCCCAGGGAGGTTTTGAATGCTCCATCCCTGGCAGTGTTCAAGGCCAGGTTGGATGAGGCCTTGGGTGATACGGTTTAGAGCGAGGTGTCCCTGCCCATGGCAGGGAGGTTGGAACTTGATGATCTTAAGGTCCTTTCCAACCCTAACTATTCTGTGATTCTATTCTATGATTCTATGTTTGTTTAGAAATAAAGGTACATTCCAGTGAGTAAGATGCAGTTTTGTATAGTTCAGACATGAACAACTGACACAGGTAGGTTATTGTTTAGCAATTTCTTCTCAAATTTTCTTATATTTCACAAGACTTCTGTAGTTATTTTATTAGCAGTTGAATATAAACAGGCAAAATATAATGCTATTGGAGGTTCAAATTTATAATCAGGTGTAGCAATACATTTAAAATACATCTATTACACAACAAAGATATCAGTTGTCAAACGAGGTGTCTAAAGCCTTGAAATGTAGATATTATTCATTTTCCACCATTGATAGTGCTGTATCTCTTAGCTGGTTCTCACTGGAGTAATCTCTGCAATCACAAGACTGCCTTTGAAGAATGAAGCATCTACTTGACAGCTGTTTGATGGCATGCTGTGAAATGCCCACACTCCAGCCCACCTGCTTTGTTGCAGTACTGCATTTCAAACTGAAACTGGGAGGAGTTTAGCTGTGTCCCATTGTGACACTAAAAAAACCACTGCCAACTAGGTAGCAGAAGCAACAGCGACCTCACAGCCTCACTGCTGTAACTAGCCTCCATGTTTGTACAAAACGTGACACATGTTCCAGGTTACAATAGGAGGGTGTTAGGTAGATTTCACTGCTGACCCTTTTGCTCTGGCCTGAGCAAAGTGATGAGCCAGCACAGTTAGAAACTACTGCCAGAGACAGAGTTCCTCATCCGTAGTGCTGCATCTGTGGTAGCTTTACTTAGAAACATACACGAGTGCAACAGCATGTTTTGTTCACAGTCCCACTTGAAGTACTCAGTGGCAGCTCAAGAGAAACTGTGTAAATTAGTCACTGTCACGTTTAGGCATTAAAAGTGAATTAGTAATTTATATTAATCACAGATGTTTCTCCAGGTTTTATTAACAAGCATATTGGCTGCCAAGATGCTTTCTGGAAGACGGTTTTTTCTCCCAACTGCCACAGAGAACAAAATGGTTATTTACGGGCATTTAGATAAAGATTAACAGTTTCAGCAATTCATTTGAGGAAAACTGTATTTTGCTACATATCCACGTCAGTGCAGATCATCGCAGCCAGCATGATTTGTTGCCTCCTTGATAAATTTATACAGTGGAGTCACAAGATGGGTTATTCATTTTAATAGCAAAACCAGGTTAATCAACAAAGCAGAATGAGGTTAAAAAAAACCCCAAACAAACAGACCCACATTTCTTAATTTTTTGTCAAGTCCAAATTTCCAATAGGAGAAATGAGATGTCTGTCTGACTGCCATTTTAGCACATTTTTGTTCCTTTTATCTTCATGCTTTCTTCTTTCTTTGCCCGCATCATGCCTTTTTTTCCTCGAGATGGCTTCATGTGGCCTATTTAGATCTCCAGGAAAAAGCAGTACAGGTGACTGCTTCATATTCTGTGCATCTGCAAGTAGTTCTGTGGAGTACTGTAGGAGTGGTCCGTGAACTCAGTGCAGAGTATGAAGAAATTACTAGAATGGCATGAAAGAGGTCAAAATGAATGTTGCAGAGTTTAACAGCAACGCAGGGCAGACTGCCAACATGATCTTCAAACTTTCAGGTGTTTTGGACAGACAGAATCAATTTCCCATCATACTACTTTTTGAGCTTATTGTGTTCAAAATAGTTAAAGAATAGACATGCTATATGTTATTTCATTATGGCTAACTCCCTTTTTTAATTCCACTTTGGCATTTAGGACGATATAGTGTGAAGGAAATCAAAACACAAGTGAGAAATCAGCTCTTTGCTACAAAGGAGACAAACAGGGAAGGTTTGAAAAAAGGGGTTGAAGGAGAAAAGAAACCTCATTACAGAGAGATTAGAAAATTAATTGATAGGTGGCTCTAGCAGTTCCCCTTGGATATCTAAGGATCCTGTGAAAAGAAAGTGTAATCTCAAACATAAAATTTCTTCATATTATTACTTTCTCTGGCATAAAGACTCCTCTGAAGCATCATTAGGTTCCTATTATTTTCAGTGAAATAATTCACAAGAAAAGGGCATGAAAAAATCAGTAGAGGTAGCGTTATTCCCCCGAGAAACTTACTGTAGCTGATACTAAAACTGCAATAGGGAAGGCTTCTGTTCAGCATCAAACTTAAGAGATTTCTGCAGGGGTGATTCTGTTTCATGGAGGTTTTGGAACTCCTATGACATGAAGTTAATGTGACCTCTTTTTTCTCCAGATTTGCATGGGCCAGCCGATGAAATCACTGGGGTCTGAGAACTTGATCATATCCATGGCTCAATATAAGCATGTGTGAAATATGCAGCAGAACTATTTAGTGAAGTATCTATTAATTTTCCTTTTTTTTACCCCAAGGTTAAGTGTTAGCTTAGAGGTACTGTTCTTTCAAAACTGACAAACTATTTGTCACAGTGTTTTCTTCTCTACTGACAGGCCTTTTTTCCCTGTGTTTCCATGTATTTATTTAGCAGCTATATGTGTATACATTGTATGTTCTTATATGTGCAAATATATCATAGAATCATAGAATGGTTTGGGTTGAAAAGGACCTTAAGATCATCTAGCTCCAACATCCCTTCCATAGGCAGGGATGACTCGCACTAGACCATGTCACCCAAGGGTCCTTCCAGTCTGGCCTTGAACACTGCCAGGGATGGAGCATTTACCACTTCTTTGCGAAACCTGTCCGAGTGCCTCACCACCTTCACAGTAAAGAATTTTTTTATATCTAACCTGAACTTCCTCTGTTTAAGTTTGAACCGGTTACCCCTTGTCCTGTGACTACAGTTCCTGATGAAAGAGTCCCTCCCCAGCATCCCTGTAGGGCCCCTTCAGATACTAGAAGGCTGCTGTGAGGTCACCACACAGCCTTATCTTCTCCAGGCTGAGCAGCCTCAATTTTCTTAGCTTGTCTTTATATGGGAGGTGCCTCAGACCCCTTATCATCCTAGTGGCCCTCCTATGGACTTGCTTCAACATCTCAATGTCCTTCACACATATATACACACACATATGTTAAAAAAGTAACATTAAAAAGTCACATATTGGTTAAGTCTTTGATTTTAAAAATCTTTTTGTGTTAAAGGCTTTAGCTATTGTGATTATAAAAATGCTAATTTTGCCAAACTAAGCATATGCATAATTCTAACTCCTCTGACAGATGCGATCCTTGCAATACAAAATGCCAGTGAAGTGCCTTCTGCACATTGTATCATACTTTCACTAGATTATCATTCTTCTCTATGGGCTGGACCAACCATTTGCTCTTTCTTGTCTTCGCTGTGGTGTAACCATGGTATTATCACTACCTGTCACTTATACTTTCCAAAATGAAAATGAGGGTAAAGATAAATTCAACCCTAATTTAGATCAGAGACTGCTTGCCATATTGCCCCAGATAGAGGCATGACTATTGTCTCTTTAATGACTTTACTTCCTTGTTATGCTTATTTTCCATGTAATTCTTCCGGGTGACTAATGTGGTAATGGATATGCATTAAGGGAGAAACATTTCCACTGAAGTCTTTCCATGTTGAAGAAAATTTCAGAGTGAGCCATTCTCTGCAAATGTGATCCAGCTTCCAGAGGGAATTATGTCCACTTTTGAGAAGGTTCACCACCAAGATCTGTGAGATGCAAAATATAAAATGTTCATTTTCACTGACTCTCCACACTAACTATCTGTCATGTTATGCTATTGCTGCCTTCTTAGTTGAGGGAAAAACGGTCTTCTCCAGTAACTTTGAAGTTACCTGGCACCAAATTCTGTGTAACGGTCAATGTTTGCTATTCATTCCGAGCCCCTTGAACTGCTCTCTGTTTGGTCACACCTACTGCTTGTTCACATCAAAAACAAGTGCATTGCTTCTAACCAAGTTATGGGATAATTTTGAAATCCAAGAATCTGTTCTAGTTTCTACACAGATCTAAAAGCTGTACATTAAGCTTGGAAAAAGACCTTATAAAAGACTGTCTAAGGAGAATATTTCTTAATATGCTGACCTAGCTGAGAAGAGTTGTTTCTGCCTAGGACTTTTTCGTTTTAGTCATCTAGAGAAGACTTTGAGTGAAAAAATAGTCTTAAGCCAAAAATCAGTCGCTTGGAGAATCTAGTGTGTAATTTGTAGACAGAAAAAACAAAATTTTTGGAACTGTATTGAGTATGAGGATAAGGAACATTGTGCTTTAGAGATGTTAATTAAATTACAGTTCTGGTACTTGCATGGGTACAGCTGGATTTTTGTGAGGATGTATGCTGTTCCACAGGGTGCCTGTGAACAGCATATGGTATTCTGTGTGCTAATACGTACATGTAAATCTGCACTCCACCCTTATAAATATGAGGTGAAATTATAAGCACATGTACATTCTACAAGTAGTCAGCAGTGAAAGCCACACAAATAAAACAGCATCAGAAATTCCCACAACATTGCCCTAGCTCTTCAGCAGCTGTATTTTAGGCTGAAAAAAGAAGACCCTGAAATAGTAACTTTCTATGAAGGCAGTGGGGAAGAAAGTCTAAAAGTAGTGGTAAATTCTTTTCTCTGCCATTTCATGAAGAAACAGTTTTATTTATAGACATAAATTTCCTGCTGATGGTTTTGCTTTAGATTTTAAAAGTGAATAGAGATTATGTATGTACCTTGAATGCTAAAGATTATTAATTTCATTCACTTCAACTGAACTTCTGAAAAAATCTCTCACAGCTAAGCACACAGATTACTTGATCATCATATTCTAACTTGACTATCAGTGAAAATGACATTTATTTTGGTGTATCTACATTTAAGTGGAACCTTTATCTAGGTTTTAGGGGACTGATGAAATGCACCTGAACACACAGATTTTAAACAACTAACCTAAACTCAGGGTAGACATACTATCTGTAATTTATTCTGTGTAAATTGCACATACGCATTTTCAATCCTCTTCTTCCTTGATCCCAGTCCAAAAGCAGATAAAATAGATAGACTACATAATACAGGCCGTATGTCAGAAGTGCGTAACATTCCCAATTAGAGTCATAATTTTAGAAGTACTTAGCTGTCACTTAGGTATCCAAATATTTGGCCTGGTTTCTAAAATGCTTTGCACATGAGCCACTGAATTCTTCTGAAAGCATCTTGAAAGGCTGTCAGTAGGTTCTTTTGAATGGTACGTATTTTGCCAGTTTTGTTTGTTGGTTTTTTTTTTCATTTATGTGGGTTTTTTCTGGTTTTTTTTTTTTTTTTTTTTGAGGGATTTTGTTTGGTTGGTTTTGTGTTTTTTTTTGGGGGAGGGGGGAGTTGTTTGTTTTTTGTGGGGCTCTTGTTTTGTTTTGTTTTTTTAAGTACAAATACTTGAGCCCTATTTCTGCTTTCCCATAATCAAGGGCTAACATAGATAGTTTAGTATTGTAAATTTTTCATTCCTTTTAATATAAATTGTTAGCTTAGGAACATTTGAAACACAATGGAAGTGCCATTGTAGCATTCATGTAGATGGAAACTGACTTTAAAGTACAAGGTTTCTTTTATGCACTAGAGTTTTAAAGGGCTATCTCAAGAGCAAGTGTGTGTCTCTGGACAGGTAATGGCTGTCTTGGCCTTTTTCTCAGGTTCCATGCTCCTCAGAGATGGTGGGAGCAGGGCTCATACTGTCTTCTGTTATGAAAGTGCTCCATTACTCAACAGTGAGATTTCCTGTAGAGCTTTTTGCTGTCTTTGGAGCTTTTAAAAAAATGTGTAGATGAGGCCGTTAGTGGCATGGTTTAGTGGTGGGCTTGCCAGTGCTGGGGGAAAGGTTGGACTTGATGTTCTGAAAGATCTTTCCCAGCCTAGATGATTGTGTGATTCTAAGTTATGTAGCAGAGCCCTGACACGAAACGGATGGAATTTTTGTTTGTGAGCCTGTATGTAGGTGTGTATTTGTCAGCAGTCATTTCTCAAGTCAGAAAATTTTAAAGAAAAATCATTAAACATGCACCCCCACCTTTGTCATGAGCTGCTAATGACCTGTAATCTGTGGATACAGCCATATGAACTTCCTTCTCCTCCAAGAAAGTGCACACAATTTCTGTAATTGGAGCTGATGGAAAATTGTCTTTACAAACACCATTGCCTTCCATTCGCGGCTCCCACATCTCATTGCTGAGACTTGGGCTGAAAAGAAGATCTAATGAAGGAGTTTTCCAGCCTTTGGTGCACTGATGGCGCCTGCTCTCCCTGCTGTGCTGCATAGCACACTAGCCATTTGTTAGCAAGTTCATATTTCACACTACAGGGAATTGAAATGATTGAACAGACAGGAGAAGAGTTTTATTTCCAATAGCCTGCGTATCCCTAGACTCTGATTTGGCATAAAACATCTGCTTCGTGATCTGTTTCAAGGCCAGTTCCCTTCCACCAGCAAAGGTTATAACTTCAAGCAAGCTGTGCTTTCGCTGGTGGGGGGAGATTAGCCTGAAGACTTGATTTAGTCAGAATCAAAGCATCCTGACACAGAAATCCTTTTTTCAATTACTTCTGAAAGATCAGCCAGACAGTAAATGTGTTAACATACTGAACAGTGAGTAAAAGAGGCCATTGACTTCTGTTGTATGGGTTTTTGTGAGAAGTTGATATAATCCATATCTGTATGCATGTGTAGCTAGGAATTAACTTTCATTACTGTTCTGATAGTAAGAGAAGTAAAGATATTCTACATGTACCTGCTTAATGAGTCAGTAAGTAAATGTATTAGTTTCAGCTACAGTTTATGCATATTTTCAATTTACAAAGTTAATTGGTACAATATTGATGTAGTTTCTGTTAAAGTCTTGGGGAAAAGGCCCTACAAGATGAAATATTTGGAGACAAATTGATGCATTAAGTCTTCTATTAATATTCATGGTGGGGACCAAATTTCGAAGA
This sequence comes from Neopsephotus bourkii, assembly GCF_033783945.1. NCBI lineage: Eukaryota > Metazoa > Chordata > Aves > Psittaciformes > Psittacidae > Neopsephotus > Neopsephotus bourkii. Next base: position 239,105 of record NW_026900996.1, on the reverse strand, counting down.
ATTTTGTCTCCTTCCAAAAAAGTCAGTTTTTGAAAGACTGATATAGATTTCCTTGCGTATTTGATGTAGATTCCTTCCATATAGAAATGTCATCTTGATCCACACTTACGTATATACAAATAAAATCCATGTTCCTTCTTGCAATAATGTAGTTAGAGTAAACCTTTATTAGAAAGAGCAGCATATCAAAATCTGTGTACTTCACTGACATTGGTGCACAGTCTTTACAACATATGGATATTTTTCCTTCTCAGAAAAAATCCTTTCTCTAGGTTAAAAAAAATCAGTAATTGAATATTTGCATATCTCCAAGGAGCCATGCAGCTTAAACTTTGCATTCATCTTCTGCAGTTCTTAGGCCACTTTTAGTTTAAGAGTAAGAATTATTGCCTTTATGAAGCGACTTTTTCTATAAAGTTAAAACCTCACAGCAGTGCACAGAAGGCCAGTGCTATAAAGAAACTAAGTAGAGCCTTTAACAGAGCAAGCCATGTAAGTGTTTTTGTTCCTATGGAGCAGATAGATTTGGTTCCATCTGTTCCATATTCATGACAAAGGAGCTCACTTTCAGGAGGACTGACTTCCCAGGAGCAGCATCCTAATGATCTTTTCACCACAGATTGAAAGGATCTGAAAATGGTCACTTCAGCTCAGCAGAAAGCAGCTAGCACTGATAACACTTCCGACCTTTTCTGCAGCTGTTTTAAGATGTGTGTTTTTCTGAATAAAGCAAAACAAAACCATAAACCTTGATCTCCTCTCTCCCTCCTGCCCTGCCCCTCCTCTCTTTCCCCCCATGTCAGTCCTCCTGAGGAGTTCAGGATATTTTCTCAAACAAAAATGGAATGGCACGTTACAAATAGAAGGTCAATTTTTCTTCATTTGCTCTTGGTATTAAAGGCAGAAGTGGAAAATGATTTACTGCCAGTCTGGGATCTGTCTCCTGAACTTTTCTCATCATCTCTACTGTCTCAGCAAGGAGATTCTGTGAATGAAAAATCCAAAGTCCACAAAATGTGTGCGAAAGTTCCTTGCTGGGTTTCGTAATTAGGATGCTTCAGTGCCACCTTTGATTACACACCTTGTGGGCTTTCAGATGAAAGCAAAAAAAAAAACTCAGCTTGATCCAAGAAAAAAATATTCCTATCTCTGCAGGATATTTCACAAGGGGAGAATAGAAAAATGCAGGAGTGTACGACAAGCACTCTTGCTTGGCTAAAGAACAAATTACTTAATGACCCTTGAAAGGTAAACTGGAAGTTTACAGAGATATTAAAAATTACCTAGGAACACAGAACAAGAAGAATCCTTTTGTGTCATTGGTTCTGGCTATGCAGAGCTATTGTGGCTGGAATTCCTGCTGTGGCATGCTGGACCCCCTGTGTCTCCATGCTCCAGGAGGGGTTGGTGGTGCCTGAGGCAGCTGTGAGAGTGGGATGTGAAAGCAGCACGCATACTGCTAAGGAGGCATACATCCAGCATAGCAGTAGCAGCTAAGGCTTAGCCTGCTTTAACTGTTACTGCAGCATCCATGTAGATGCTGCATACCAAAGGGTTTTCTGGCCTTCTGGCCAACACCACCATATCATGTAATTCATAGATGTGCATGAAAGCATTCACGCTCCTTGTTGTTTAAGACTGCAGATCAAACAGGACACACATATTTGCAGATCTGGAATTCACCTGATAAAGATGCACTACTACTAATACAGTGCTGGCATATGCTACTGTATTTGTACTCTTACTTGCTCATGACCCAGGACCCCACCGTAGTAGTTGTAATGAAACAGGTCTCTGCCTTTAGAATCTTTACTTGTCAGAATCAGAGCTTGACGTAACACTTGCACTAACATGTTTTGCCGACTTTCAATTTTCTATTTTCTATCTGGTTTCCATCCTATACAAATTTGGATGCATCTGTGTAAGGGCTGACTGTGTGCATAGAGGCTTTTTTTGTAAAGTCTGTGCCAAAGTGCTGTTAAGAGTTTTGGCATGAGAGAAAGCTCTTCAGAAATCTTTAAACCGTCCCTTTGCAAACTTCTGGGCATGAATATGCACTTATACATGTTCAAACTTGCATTATTCTCACTGTTCACCTTCATATTAAATAACAGCAAAATACAATCCTTAGTCTGTGCTTTTTCTCTAATTTTTTCCCTATCTTAAGACAGCTTCTTGAAGATCTCTTCCTGTATTTGCATCTTCTTCCTGCTCCATGAAACATAAAATATTTTCTTGCTTTGCTTATGTGAGTCAGTGGAAGTAACTTTTCATGTCTTTGTTGACATGGTTGGATGGGGCTTTGAGCAACTTGATATAGTGGGAGGTGCCCTTATTCAGGACATAAGGGTTTGAACTATATGATCTCTGAGGTCTCTTCCAACCCAAACCATTCTATGACTCTATGTATGTGTCACACTCCTAACAGGATACAAAATTTCTAATAGCTTCGGTATTTTTATAAGCTAACAGTATTTACAAGCACAGCATAGAATTTTAGAATTGTGTCTAAGTATTTTAAAGGTAATGGCGAGCCCCTGAAAATGGAGTTGAATGGAACACATCTCTCTGCATCTATAGTTTCAGAAGTGGTAAAGCTAGACATGATAATATGGAGTTCATTAAAGCATATGAGGTTTAGTAACATGATACAATACCCACAGATTCCGTGTGGGGGAAGGTCATTACTAACAAAACTGTAACGTCTCTTCAAAGGATTTGCTTACATCTAGTTCTTAGAGATGGAAATTAGCAAAATTGATAGCCTGCTTGAAGAAAAACATTCTACTTCTAGTGATACCAAGGGAAAATCAAAGTACAGAAGTGCTTATGAAAAGTATGAGGAGGATATATTTTTCTCTAAGTGCTCTATTTGATAGTATTAACTTGTTTTATTAGCAATTTACTCTAATACAGTCTTAATGTTGTACAATAACTGTATTTGGTTTTGTTAATGCTGCTGAAAACAGTAATGAGATCTGAGGTTTTTATTTCATTCACTTAATAAGTGTTGGTTTGTTGCAATAGAATAGTATGACATCAGTCATTTATATTGTGCTAGTGCAGAAATATTAGCCCTTATATTATGGCATGTAATACAGTTTGCCTTTATGAAAGAGAAACCTTCTATTAGAGAAAGGCCTGTAAGTATTTCATGTATGACCAACTATATGATCTGTTCTTCACATATACCTCCTTATTTCACAGGAGCTTACATGCAACTAAAAGTCCATTCACAGTAGGATATGCCTTTCAGTTATTTCCAGCTGAGCTTTGTCTGGTTTTTAATGAGAGGAGACACCAGAGAGGCAAGACTGCTTCTCCGGGCAGCTCAGATTGCAGTTAGATGACAGCTGTGTCCTGGTACATAAACAAACATAATTGTTCTTGTTTTTATTAAAAAAAAAAAAAAAAGAGTCTTTGGAAAGAACATCCAAGCTTGGTTCTTGCTTCTCACTTTGGTTCAAGCCTTGGTGCAGGGCAAAGCTAAGCCAGGGCTGGGTTTTTCTGGAGAAAAGGTGTCTGCTTTGTTCTCCTCCTGAAGGTGTGAAGAGTACAGGCTGCCATGCATTAAGGTGATTTTTTTTTTCCTGAACTTGACCAGACTCAGTGACTTGGGAGGACAGATCATAACAGTATGAGTATATCAAACCTTTGAACTGAACCCAAAATGGTGCTGTCTGCCTCATATGAGCCCTCAGCTGCTACTCATGTCTGGAGACATCCAGTGCTATGAAGGACTGGGCTTTGGGATGCTTTGATGTTCTGCAATGGATTACAAACTGCAATAAAAATTATGTTCTTCCTAGCCAAGCAGTTGCAATGGGACAGTTAATTCAGCATTAAGTGCTAATGCAGAAACAGGTTCTATGTATTACTTTCTTCCAAGAACTCTCACTAAAATAACATTTGTCTGAAAAGTTATTTCCATTTTCTAGGTTCTTTTTAGGGGGTCTGAGAAATATAGTCACCTGTGAGATAAACCTTAATAATCCAGTGTTTTTACAAGTGCAGAGCTGGTGAGGGTTAAGCATTAGAAGCTGGTGAGGTATAAAACTTTAGAAAATTAAAGTACTATTTCAAATTTGTTTGTTGTTGTGCATACAGCTTTTATCAAGTCTTTTTCTCCATTACTGTGTGCTCTGTGATTTATATTTTACATGAAGTGCAGAACGTAAGTTTGTGTATTTGTCTGGGCATGCGTATACCTACATACAGAGATGAGTACAGAAATATTATGTGTTTTTACATTCACTTCATAAAGATGTAGCTGAGTATGCAGGAGTAAAGCAAAATACTCATTTGCATTAGGTGTCCTTTTAATATCATGGATCTTAAAACTTCATTTGGAAATACTAGTATCCATAGTAATTTTTTAATAAAAATAAAATAAAAAATAGTAATTAAAGAAACATCTGTATGATTATTTATTTTCCTTGTTAGTTTTTTTTTTTTTTAGTTTTCAAGTGCTCTTGGCATTGCTAGATCAGGTGGTTTTATAGGCAAGATTCATGGTCTGTTGGCTTGAGATTTCTGAGTCTTTAGCCTGCTCAGTAATTTTTTTTTTTCGTAAAATCTCACCTTGGTGATGACTAAACACAGGGACTTTGAAATAGCAAGGGTACAAATAAGGTTAGTCACAATTTACTGAGGAAATGGGCTTAATTTTTAGGTCTGAAGAATGAGTAAGTCATGGACATTCACTATTTAAATTTTCTCAGAATGGACTTTTGTTTTTGCTACCAGAACAAAAGTTTTGCTGGTATGTTGGAATGAAAGAGCAGACACACAAAACCTCTTTTTTCAAATTAAACTCACAAATTAATGAAAAGTATCTATTTTTAATTTTTTATTTTAGCACTTACAAGGAAAAATGATCAGCAAATCCTTTCAGGTAGCTTCTTTTTGATTAATAATTTTGAAGACTGTTGTCCTGATATGTGGGTCTTACTTCATGTATGCACACAAAGGAATGCTTTATTAATTCATTAAATTCTAGATGACTTTTTCAGTTGTACCATTTATGCAAATTTGTAACTTTTTTCATTCTAAAGAGTGATAAGAATATTAATAACTAATTCTGCATTTACCTGCCTAATTTACATACATTTGTGTTGTATGGGAAATCACATGAAAACCTGCAGGGGAAAGGCTCAGCTCTTCTAACAACTAATAGGCTATTTTTTCTTTTGACTTGCACAAATTGAGAAATATTGCCTGCGGCAAGCATGATGGAAAACTGCATTTTTAATGCTTGCACACATACTCATTTCTTTGCAAAGAAAGAAGCAGATGATTGTTCTTAAAAATAAAACTTTCTAAAGGTCTGTAGCTGGCACAGAATATTGTATGCTAAAACACTTCAGATTGGTGGAATTATGATTTGCGGGTTGTGGTTTAAGCCCAGTTGGCAACTCAGCCACGCAGCCCTTGTTCACTCCCCCCATTTCCTCCTGCTGCTCCAGGAGGGATGGGGAGGAGAATCGAAAGAATGTAACTCCCACGGGTTGAGATAAGAGCAGTCCAGTAACTAAGGTATAACACAAACCACTGGTGCTACCACCAATAATAATAATAATGATAAGGGAAATAACAAGGGAAGAGAATGCAACAGCTCACCATCCGCTGACCGATACCCAGCCTGACCCAAGCAGTGATCTAGCCCTTCCGGGTAACTGCTCCCGTTTTATATACTGGGCATGACGTGCTGTGATATGGAACACCCCTTTGGCTAGTTTGGGTGAGGTGTCCTGTCTCTCCTTCCTCCCAGCTTCCCTTCCTCCCTGGCAGAGCATGAGACTCTCAAAGTCCTTGGTCAGAGTAAACATTACTGAGCAGCAACTAAAACCGTTGGTGTTATCAGCGCTGTTCGTAGTCTGAAGTAAAAAACACAGCACTGCACCAAATACTAAGAAGGAAAAAAATGACTTCTGCTGAACCCAGGCCAGGAGGTCATGTAAGGTTACCTGGATGTTGGATTTGACTAATGGGAGTGGTACTGTGCCGGAAAGGAATAGAGGCAAATCATAGCTATAAATATTTTCTTCTGAAGAGATTATCTGTAATTTACAGGACTGAGAGTGGAAAGACTGCATAAACATGAGTTTCTGATTTACAACTTGCAGCATCCTGTGTATGGGGTTGCTGCAAGTTCTCCACTTGTGGTGTTTTGCCAGGTGATTACCAAAGTCACACGTGCAACCCTTTTGACTGGGCAATATTATGTGTTTACTCTGTCTATATGCATGTGGCATCTCAATTTAGTGTGCTGGAGAGAATTTAAAAATTAGTTCCCTATTCTCTTCTTATTCTGAATCACACAATATTTATGGTCAGTGCTTGTGGCTGGGAAGTATTTACCAGTGCCAGAATTTGTGTAACACACACAGAGGATGTTAGTAGTAGTATATCTGCAGAGAACTGAGGTGAGATGTTGCTGTGATATCTCAGATCTTCTCCACAAGGAGACCCTGTTTCTGGACATATTAACAGAGGCCATAAAAAAACATTCATCACAGTTTCTTGAAACAGTGAGATCAGTCTTGTCTCCACAGTATTTCGTGAACACTGTTTTATAATTCTTCTGAGAATACTCCAGATGAGCTGGTAATAGAAACTTGAAATACAAAGCAGCAAGAGTTGTCATCTGCACAATAGCTGCATCATGCTATGTCAGGGCTTGGGGATGTTGCAGTTCTGCATAAGGAAAAAGTTTCTATTCTTTTACCAGCATCTGCCCTTTCTAAAACTGATGTGCTGTCTGAGTGACTAAGGTAAATGGAGAGCTATTTGTACACTGAATGATTCCAGTTTTGCTCTGAAATAGGGACCATAGTGGGTTGTACCTGGGATAGTAAATATATTTGTAGTGCTAAATGAGGACTTGAATAGCATTTTATGATTTTTTTTTTTTTATATCAGAACTTGTATTTTAAGAAGAGATGCAATGCTGTAATTAGAAAGCTGAGAATGGGTGCCGAGGCAAACAGAGGAAACCACTGATTACATGTGAATATCAGTAAATGGAATGGTGGAGACACTTTCCTTATGTGGCATCTTAGTAAATTGTTCTTAGGTTAGAAACAGAGGCTGAAATAGTTGCCAGCCAAACTGCTGCCTGTCTTGGGAAAGGAAATACTTAATTACAGCTTTGGTCACATGACTAGCAAGCCATTATAACCAAGTTATTTTGGGCTTTTTAATAGTTATTCTTTTTTGTATATTTACTTTTTAATTACCTAACTTTTTAGGTTATTGGGCCATATCTTGATGACATTTTTAGGAGTCTGAGGGATTTAACATAATAAATTTAACTCCAGTATTGTTGGGGGAAAAAAAAACCCATGCTGTTTTCTGTGAGTGTAACTTTTTGTTCTCTCTCTGTGGCTTCCTGCAGCCATTGAATAGCCCTGCTAAACCTTATCAGTCTGAGGAAGGACCTAACCTGTTTTTTATATGATATATTAATACTGTACCTTGTGTTTTCTAGCAGAGAACTGCTTAAGAGTGGGATAAAAGGAGCTGGATTTTTCCCCCTCCCCTCCTCCCCCAATGTTTAAATATAGGCAGCAAATACTGAAATATTTATGGTTTGATTCTAGATGAGATCAATTTTCTTCACTCCCCTTTGTTTACAGAGGAAGTAGTTCAGAAAAGACACATTTTCTTATCTAATTTGGTGTTAACGGTCCATTTTTGGATCCAGCTTAAATCTAGTCCTATGTGAAGTAGCTCATTGCAAGGGGTTTTTTTTGTAGTTCAGCTAATGGAGGCAGAATATTCACCTCATAAGTACACACATCATTACTTGAATTTCTTCTAAATCATGTAATTTTCCTATTAACAAAAAAAAAAGAGGCACCAAACCAGTTATGTTTATAATCACTGAGGTATTTTCATGTATCTTGTAATTTCAGAGGGATTTTGGTGTACACTTCCCTCTAACCCCAAGTCTTTGTGTAACTGTAAAGTCTGAAACATATTCCTTAAAAGGGAGAGCCAGGAAATTGTCATGAAGTTGCTGGTAAAGCTGAGGTAGAGCCAGGGAGGAGTGAAGCATCATAGGAATTGTGATGACATATAAGAACTAGTAACACTGAAGAGTACCTATTCTGTTTTTCACTATGATTCTTCCTGACACAGACTAAACAGTCAAGCCTTTTCTATTCTAATATCATTCGTGGGAAAAAAATAGAGGATATAACCTCTTTTGCTCACTATAAGAGATCTTTTTTTCAAAGGTGGGTTTTGGTTTTTTTGTTTTGTTTGGGTTTTTTTTCTTGTTGTTTTACAGCAGGGTTTCAACTACCTTTCTTTCCCTTGGGAATTTTGGCTTTTGAAATGGAATATGTTTCAAGGTATGGGTTCCATTAACATCAGAGACCTCCTGCTCCCAGAACTAGCCTCTACTTTACAGCTAATATCACCTTTAAAATGGGCAAATGCAAAAGTCTTATACCAAAGCCTTAGGGGCTTGCCTGGTTTTGTGCAGAAAGGAGAATGAAGTTTCTCTTAGTATGTCCTAGAAAGACCATCTTTTCTTATACTATAGCTCATTTCAGTGGAATGTAACAACAGCAATGTTTAACCTGGGAAGCAACTTTTAGCAGATCCCAGCTAACAAAGGGAAGCAATCTTTTGCCTTTCGTGACTCTTCTCTGTGGGTAATATATCTGATCTTAAGGGAAAAACTATAATTGGTCTTTGCTTTTTCTTTTAATATGAAAAGAAGAAAGGGAGGGAGGGAGAAGGAGAAAGGAATTAAAAGCGATTGCAGTCATGCATCTTAGCAAATAGTTAACTTCTCAGGAAGGCGGAAGAGATTGCAATGTATTCCTATATCAGCCTCAGTCTTGGTTGTTGAGGTAGAGATAGCAGAACAATATGTCACTTGGTTTTGGTTTTTTTTTGGTGTGTTTTTTTTTTTTTTAATTCATTATTATTCCTTCTGAGAGAGTAAAAAAAATATTAAATAGGAATCTCTCTGGGTTTATTGCAAACATTGACAATACATAGTTTTCCTAGAAAGGTAAAAAGCACCTTTTCTTACTTACTGCTAAAACTGTCCATTTCTGGGATGATGATTTAAATGCAAGTGTTATGGTTGCAATAGGACTGCAGTTCATGGTAACTGCAAACCAGAGGACTGCTGGAAAAAATTTAAGTAGGGAACGGTTTTTAGAGTTTTCGTTCCAAAAAACATGGACTCATAGAATAGTTAGGGTTGGAAAGGACCTTAAGATCGTCTAGTTCCAACTTCCCTAGGCCCATGGACAGGGGAGCCTTATACTAGACCATGTTGCCCAAGACTCTGTCCAGCCTGGCCTTGAACATTGCTGGGGATAGAGTATTTACCATGGCCAATCACTAGGACTGTTTGCTCTTTAATGTGTGCAAATATTATGTACACATATAAACTTAAATGTAGAGAACATTAATTTTCTGGTTTTCCAGACAGAATTTATTATCTCCTTGCTGTCTTAGCTAGTCGGTGGTATCCTTGTTAGTTACTGACTAACAGAGTATTCTAATAAACAGCACTGAGCAAAGCATGCTTATCTTACGGACATTAACAACAGCATGTAAGCATCAAAGCTAAAACTTCACTTTAAATAAGTGTGTTTCATGATGCACTTCTGAAATAATTTCTGAACAGAAGAATCTGTTAGTGATAAAATTACTGTAGGGACTCTATTTTTGCTAATGTTGGAAATGTTATTTCTACCTTTATGCTAGTAATATGGTAATGACTATATAATTCTTATCTTTCAAGATGTCTGTTTAGTCTGAGCAAAGTATTTAGCCAGTTGCATATATTCGATCAGAACCACAGAAAGGACACAATTTCCTGAATATAACCACAGAGTGCAAATATTGTGCCCTAAATAACACACCAGTTACTGTAAATGTCATTAAAGAGAGCTTTTCTGATTTTGATTTAGTAAGAGCCTATAGCAAAGCCAGCTGTTAACACTTCTTAACTGCTTGTTGTTTTGAAGGGGGAATATCATTTCTACACGCTTTTGTCTTTTGATTAAAAGAGGGAAGCAATTTTTCAAGCACTTCCCAACAGGTGCAGACCCACGGCATTAGCTCTACTGGACTCTTTACTTTGCTCCTTTTTTTGTGTTTGTACTGAATTTTCTAGTTCTTGTCAAGTTTTTTCTGGGAAAAAGTTGACATCTGTCTTGGAAGCACGTCATCAAAGATGAAGGGAATTTATTTCTAGCTGGTTGAGGAGCCCCTTCAAGTGTAAGATGAGCATGAAGATACGAGATTCATGTCTGTGCAAAAAAACATTTTATTTGTTATTTGTCCCAAACTGGACAAAATCAAGGAAAAATGGATGAAACAGTGATAAACAGAACAAGCTAACATCTTGCCAGTCCAATTATCTTTTGTAAATCATAACAGTCTCCAATAGTTGCCATTTGCTACAAAAAGCAACTTATTCTGCCTTAATACATAACTTTTTTAGTTATGGGGAAGACTGTGTAACGAAACAATTTACTTTGTAGTGCTGCAGGCAACATTTTCAGCCATAGCTTTTGAGGTTTTTTGCAAGGGTAAAAAAAACATGGATGTGGACAGTTTTTCAGAAGTGAAAATCTGGATGCCCAGGTCAAGTTTCTTGGATGCCAATGTACAATTTCAAAATTGCAGACACTGGTGAAAGTTACCAGTGTGTTCAGATTGGCAGATAATACACTAGGGAATCCAGTCTGTGGTGACATGCAGGCACATCTCTCTATAATCATGCCTTTTGAGGCAAGCATAGTTCTAGAAAGGAAGTTTTCTCAGCAGCATGTATTCCTGGGAAATAACTAGGTGCTGACACTAGTCTTATGTGTATGATCTTTTGCATTAGACATTATGTTTTCACCTTTTTTTCAGTAAGTACTCTTATAATGAAAAGCTTTGAATGAGCAATTATGAGGTAGGACAGAAAGAAGGAATAAACTGGTTTTGATTTGTTAGTTAATGGAACATGGGGAATCATGTTTTGACCGAAGCAATGTAAGTCTTTTCTCAACAAAGGCAGATGTATTGGAACATACAGAGGCTGACTTTGACATATTAATCTAGTGGCATATATTTCTACTTTTGTTGGGAGTATATACATAGTTCTATTTTTAACATTGTCACCTTCAGTGTCCCTTTGATTTTTCATCCCTTTTTAGATTGCTCAAACCAAGACTAGCTTTTCTGTAAGTGATCTTAATTATTTTGAAGTGTAATTTTTAAGAGCAGACACCTGCATTACAGCAGAAACCATATTAAAACAACCTCTTGAGAAAAACGTGTGGAGAGGTGAAAGCAGATAATGAAACATTGAAAATACCATGTGCTTCACTTCTTCCATGTAAAATAATCAAAAAAGGGATTAGAATAAATTATGCAGTTCTTTCCCTGCTTTTCATAATCAAAATACTTTGTGCACTCGAAGTCCTTACCACCAGAGTCTGAAACGTCTGCAGCCCTTAAGATGATGGGGAGGTAAAGGATATTTTATTTTAGCACAAAAAAAATGATTCTAATTTTCACTTTCTTACTTTTCCATATCTTTCCTTCTTTCCCATTTACAGCTTCTGCAATCCCAGGTAATGGAAGGAGATCCTGTCTAAAGCTTAAGGTCTTTGTGCGACCAGCAAGTAAGTTCTTCAGATTAAGTTTCTGAGGGTAGCTTTGTAGCGCATGCTTTACTGTGTGCTCTAGTAAACAGCAGTAAATCTTATTTTACTGTTAAATCTTTTGTACCTGTTCTGTACAGCAACATCTGTGCTATGATTTCCATTGTATTTTCTTATCATTTTTCATAAAGCTTTGTTTTAATTATACAACAGTTGCTAACTTGTTGATTCTTAGACTGTTGTGCAAGTGAAAGGCTATACTGGCATTTGGTCAAGTGCCACAGACTTTAAAATACAAATATGCTTAGCTATATATACTAAATAGAGAGACAAAAGAGAGGAAAACAGGAAAGTGGGGAGTTTAAGGGTGTCTCACTAACATATTTGGCTGTTATCTCTATTTTTGTTATAGACAGCTGTATGAAAACTATAGGTGTTCATGATCGTGTTTTCGATGTTAACGACAAAGTAGAAAATTCATTAGAACCAGCAGGTTAGTATGCTTAGAGAATCTCTTTTAACAAATGCGTGTATCCCTCTGGTGCTTCAGTACTTTTTTTCGTCTTCTCTCTGCATGCTTTGCATGGTACAACTGCTCCGCTTTTGAACATTTCTAGCAGTGCTAATATTGCTTATGCTTTCCTGTATCGTTGTTTAATGCAGGGGAGGAAAGTGTTGCTTGATTTGTTTTTTTGGGTGATGTGGTTTAATAAAATATGGTATGTGCCAGTGTAAAAATTTTTTCCAATATCTGAGGTCACTGGCCCATTCAAGCCAAAACCCCAGGCAAAACTCTATTTACTAACTGAGCCCAAAGTTTTAGGAATAGTCAATGGGCACAGCTTCATTTATTATGTGCTTTCAAAAGACTTTCAGAAAAACAGAACCACTCCTTATTTCATGCTAGTGTATGAAATAGGTGTGCGTCTGACCGTGTAAGTAAGCAATTAGTCCTTTAAAATTATATAAATTTGCATATATATTTGGTTAGGCAAAGCATAATTTTTTACATGTATGCACACAAACACACACACTCAATAGCTATAAATTCCTATCCTGTTTTTAGTGAAACAAACGTAAGTTTTGGGTGGCTTTTTTGTCCTTTTTTTTTTTTGCAAAACACTGCCTTAGGGATAAGAATAATTCTTGCTATGATAAAGCCGTTCAATAGCCTAGGGCAAATTTACATTAACCTCCACTGTCACAAGCTAATCTGTTTCCTGTGTGAAAAGTGCATGTATATGGTTTGCATAGCTCAGATTTATGACAGATAGAAGCATTTTTAGTTCTAGGGGTGTGAGTAATCCCACCAAGTTGAATGGGATGGCTCATGACATCAAAATTAGGTGTATATGTAGGAAGAATATTTGCAATAGTAGTACTAACTGTTCATTTTATATGTACCTACACATTACTCACACATTTTATTCAAGCCTTAATAATTAATATACATAGTTAAAAAAAAACCAAACAAAATATACCAGAAAAGAATTGCACACATACCATTTAGTACATACCATGACAAACAGATTACCAGTATCTCTTTTTTTTTTTTCCCCTTCTTATGCTATTTGAAAGAGACTTCCTCTTTGGTATGAAGCAACATATTCTTTTTTTCTCTTTGTTATTTGCATTTTCTTTACTTAAAAGTCATTATTGATACAGAAGTATAAATAATGCTTCCACAAGTCATCCAGTTTGAATGATTTACCTATGGGTACACAATAGATTTTATTACTTTTCTTTTAAGAGAATTTTTGGGACTCTCCTAAAAAATTCAGGTTTTAGAATCAAAGATGTTATCTAAGCAAAGTTAGATGCAAGGAGAGTGCATTTATATTAAGATATATTTGTACATTGCTTAAGAGAATTCTTCTACAGAAAGCATTAGGATGATTTTTCACTACTCTAAGTAACCTATGAATCTAGGAATTCAATTCACTTCTGTATGTTTTGTGATTTGGTGAACTTGGACAAATTAATGTGCATTTCTTCTGCTACTGGTTTGCAAAAGAGATTATGTGAGTATTATATGCCTGATTTTAGCGAACTTGTTAAACGTTTTTCTTACAGCAGTGCTGCTCTCTTCCCATTGAATGGCTATACCTAACTAGCACCATCACAAAATCATATTGTTAGAAAGCAGTAGGCAAACCAGCAAACAAAATTAATCCAAAGAGCACCTTGCAGTCTGAGATGAAATACTGCTTTTGTTACCAGTGGGAAATAATAGATTTAATGAGAAGGTTTGATAGCAGAAAGTTTCCACTCTTGACATCAGTATATATTTGCATTATTTGGACCAGTCACCATTAGATAATCAGTTGTTCCTAGATCTGCCAACAGCTGTCACACTTTTCTATTATTAGGCCATTAGACTTGCCACTACCTTGGTGGACCCTGTTGCATGTGATCTGTGTCATGTACTAATTTACCTGCTCCCGACATGCATCTTCTGCTTCTGTGCTCTCCCCTAGCCTGCCACTGTCTTCCACAGTAGACAGAAGAACTGGGAGGCAAGAGGGTCATGTTCAGCATATTACTTACTATCACCTTTCTTTTAAGAATCACAATTTGTGTAATTTTTGAACACTTGTAATTACATTGGTCAGTTCAGGAATTTATATGAAAATGGTCTATAGAGATCACACTTGTTTCAGAAGAGATTAAAAGTCATTGACCTATTCCTGTCCTCCCCCTCTCTTCATCCTTAATAATAAAAATAAAATATCACTAAACAATAATTGCAGCTGTGCATACCTGGAAAATCTATACCTGAAGCATATGATGTAAAGGTATGTGATCAAGAAAATTCATGGTAGTTGAAAAACTTTTTTCTAATTTCTGCTGCATTCCTAGTCTTCAGCAGTGACCTTCCAGATTTTAAGCACAAATTTTGTACCCTTCATCACTTGCCTTCAGTGTTAAAAATAAAGCAATACCTTTTCCCCAAGCATTAAAGATTGTGCAGTGTTACAACTCTGCACCTCCAAGGAAAATCATATTTGTATATGATTTTGAGAACACAGATTAACCAAGTGCTCTAATGTACAAGTGCAGAAACCTTGGGACTGTGCTGACAGAAAACCCAGATGATTTCTTGAAAGGAACCCATTAATGTTACATAAAAATTAATTCCTCTATGAAGAATGGCTTTATAAAAATGGCACCACAGAAGATCTCCATATTTTTCATGTAAAATAAGTAATCTTTTGTTAATTTTTTTTAAACAGTAGCCCATGTTCCTGTCATTGCAGTATCTGATAGTCAAAGTGAATGAGAACTTATTACTGCTTTACACTAGTTTTGCTCTATTGTGTTTTAGTGCTGACTCATGAATGCAATTAGGACAAAAACGTTGACATTCGACATTGCAAATTCAGGCTTATTTGCAATTCTGTTGGTGATGCAAGAGGTAGAAGGTAGTGCACATCATTCTCCTCTGCAGTTTTAGTTCATCAGCAGTGAGTAAATGTTTCCAAATCAGGAAGAACTGACTATATATATATATATATGAAAGAAGAGTTAACAGTTACAATAGGGATATTTTTTCCTCATAACTTCTTAGAGTATGATTTAATTAGGACCTGCTTTTGTGAAATACTGCACTCTCATTGCACTGTCACCAAAGCACAGAAGTGTAATTCAGAAGTGAAATGTGAGACAGCTTTTGGTACTCACAGCCGCTGGAACTGGAACATTTCAGTAGCCAGCATTCACTGAAGGGGCCTTGCTCAAGGCTGAAGTGCCTGGTAAGGTCTCCCTGCCATACATGGTGAAGAGCTGTAACCAAAGTCACTCCAGCCAACCTCTCCCACTGTCATCAGTGGGACTGCCCTCTGATGATGTCCTTTTCTTACAAATGTGAATATATTTACAGCTGATCAGTGCTTGCTTTTCATACTTTTGCCTTGAGCAGCCCTGAAGAACTGTTGGTAAGCTTAATGTGATCGTAGCATCAGTTTGGACTGAGAAAAAAACCTGTGATAAATTGCTAATCCAAATTGCTCTTTCTGTGTAACTGAACTGGGGCTGAAGAGCCTATTAACATAAATTGTGCTAAGTGCTCTACCTGCTTTAGTGCTAGGTCTCAACGTTATGAAAGAAGGGATCTTGTTTCTAGTTAAAGCAAAGCAACGTGGAAAGCTCCACGCCAAAGCAGCATGGTGATCCCATGTCTCAAGTGTTTGACACTCACACCGAGTGTCCTTACTCAAGCCTTTAACCAGACTTGCAAAGCTCTCACCCAGGGCCATTCTAGCAGTGCAGTTTGTTGAGATGGGAGCTATGGGACAGATACATCACAGATATGTCAACATACCTCACAAAATGGGGGAGTTTATTACACTAAGTAGTGAGATACTATTAATCTTCCTGGAAACTTAGGCACTCTAAAATAACTCAAGAATAAATTTTGAGACCACTTCATACTTCCTAAACAGGTTTAGCTTATTTAATTTATTTGGTACTAAGAACATACAAATCCAGAGGTGATTTTTTATGGCAAGTTTCAGACAGATTACTTTGTAAATAGTCAAATTAGATAACTGTGGATATGGAAGACTTTGCAGAGGAAAATATCATACCTGTAACAGCACTGAAGTTGAATTTTACTTCACCTACCAATTATGTTACAAGCTGTAGCTTTAAGACTGATCTTTGGTTAGTAAAAGCTAAACAGAGCTTTATTTGGTATCATAAATTTAGTATTCGCTATTGTGTTCTCTTCTGCCACTAATGTATGTTTACCTAACTCAGCTGTTCTTTTTTACATTATTTTTAGCAGTGTATACATAAATCGGGGGGGGGGCCCCCCCCCCCGTACCATAAAAGGTAGTCTGTTACCTGCGAGGTTTTCCAGATTTAGTATGCTCTATAAAATTGGAGATAATCAATTGTTAGCCCTTAAAATTCTCTTTTGCGAAAGGGAGACTGATCTTATGCCCCCTCTACATCCCCAGATGTGGTACACTTCAGTGTAAATTTCATGTGTGGAAGTGGAATATATGCCTGGGCTTGCAGGCTGTTACTTCTAATTCAGGACCCAAAATCTGTAACTCGGTAAGGGGATTAACTGTGAAATTAATTCTGAGCATGTGCAGCTCTTCTTCAAAGCCTTTTGAAAATCAGGTGCTTTTATTTAGCTGCCTCCCTATTGACATTGCTATCTAATAAGCCATCCAAACCTAGAGCTACAGTGTTTTATTAGAAGAGGAATCATTCATTCCTCAACATGCCAAAATCAGACTTCCTTTCTGCTCCTCTGGTCTTCAATGGGAGTTTTGCCAGTAAGAAATGCAGGACTTGGCCCCAGGTTGGTTACATAATGAGGTATTACATGCTTGTGAAAGTCAATGACAGCACAAGGTTCATTGCCCAATTTCATAAAGGCACTGAAATCTACTTAGAGTTGTCAGCTCAGTGAGAGTTTATTAAGGATGCAAAATCTCATTGGAATGTATGCTTTGTGTTTGAACAGATGATACCGTACATGAGTCAGCTGAACCATCCCGTGGTGAGAACGCAGCACAGACACCAAGGATACCGAGCCGGCTTTTGGCAACTCTATTGTTCCTCTTGGCAATGCTTTTGATATTATAGCACAGTATGCTCCGGTAACCTGTCACAGAAAATACGAGGGTCTTGGAACATCAAAGATCCACCTAACTCATCATCCCAGGAAAGGGACTTTATTGTTTTTGCAGATGTCAAATTGTTATTTTTCCCTTTTCCCTTTTCTTCTCCCTTTAGCCTGAACTCAGCAAAAATTTGAAGGGGATAACTAGCTTCAGCACCCACCCCTACCTACCCTTGACTTTCTTAACCCCTCCATATAAATAAAAGGACTCCAAATGAAAATGCCAAACTATGATAGTGACACTAGTGATTCTTATTTTCCTCTGCATTCTCCTTTAAGAAGTCACCTCTGTTAGCTCACTGTGTCATCCATATGTGGACAAGGAAGAACAGTGGGAAATGCAGTCAGTGAAGGATAAGGAAAGTGAGTTAAAGCCTGGGAGAGTTTTTCTCTGATACAATATTTAGGCCTTCTCATTCAGCAGTGTAAGATGATCATGCAAGGCATTGTGTCACCATGTCAGGACTGGAAGGGAAATATTAAGAATAGATATAATATAGCACCATTTCCTTCAGGAGTTTCCAAGTGAACAGGCTTCTGACTGGGAAAGACTGTGTTTCTTATAGGACTGTCCTGAAACATCTTTGACAGTAGAGTTTGCGCTCAAGAGTAGAAATGCTGTCATTTGGTGAGACGAAGAAGTTCATACTTAGGAATGTTGGCACACAGAAGGCAAGGTTGGATTTAGGAAACTTCACTGGGGGTATGAGTGCCTCTGTTATTTCGTTTTAAGGGGATATTGCACACCGGATTATTTTATTTTAAAACAAATCACCGTGGTGCTATGATTTTTTTCTTGAAATGCAGAGGCACTTTTGAGAATAAAGTGACCTTCCCCAGCACTGACTTAGTAGCTGATAGCCTTGGATGCTGCTCTGGGTGTCAATACATGCTAAGAGAGGATGTAAGTGGCCTGAGAAAACGTGTTCGTGACACAGGATATCCAGTGCGTTCTTGATTTGTCTCTCCTGCAAGTCCCTCAATCATGAGAACAAACCACATGTAGAAGAAGCCAGGACAGTAATAGCATTGTTTGGTGGGAGGAAAGAAAAGAAGCGTTTACTATGAATTCAAGTGTTGATTTTTTATCTTTTCCCCTTCCAGCACAGTTTGAAGAGTAAAGGAAACGTGTTTATCAGCCAGAGATAAACTAGATGGGCTCCCAAAGACTTAACAAAATATTTTTTTAAAAATCCACTAGAATAGAATATGCATTATTTAGATATACTTTATGCTGAGAGTAAGTATATATGCTTGTCCTATTTAAACATGTGAGAGAAGTGGTAACCCTTGATTCAATTAGGAAATGGGACTGTCTTGTTTGATGGAATTAGGAGTGACCCTGTTTAAGGAATCTGAGCCTTGGCTAACACAGAACTTTAAAAAGTCATTTGCCAGGAAGTGCAAGCCTTGGGATATTTTTTGGCTAGGCTGACGTGAAACTTGGACTGCATAATCTAACAAATATCACACCAAGACTGAAACAAAGCTTTTCTAACAAAAACTGTGATAATTATGTTAAATGAGTAAAAAAAACATGAACCAGGTTCCAGCAAAATCAGAGTTTTCTATATTAATTCTGAAGTCTGCTATAACAAAATTGAGTGATACCATTAATGGACAGCACTTTGTGGGCTTTTTTCTTTTTAATGGAGAAAAGCTTTTCAGAAGTTGAAGCAGCCCACTACCCAAAAGAGAAGAAAAGGGGGAAATAAATTTAAGAAGTAAAGGGAGGTTTGTGAGTGCTAAACTATGATCTGGGCTTGCCTGATATTGTACAACATTAGTATAGGGCCTGTGCTTACAGGAGGAACGTAGGAAATTTCCTCTAGTATAAAGCACATGCAGTAAGATTATATGCAGTCTAAACAGTATGGGAAGTCATCTCATTACGGGCTGTCTGGTACGTTTCTCTCTTTAATGTGGATGTGAACGGTACACACACTAGTATCTCCAGTAGGTAGGAATTAAAACGCTTTGGATGTGGTAAGCTTAATCAAAATACACCTTATCAAATGGGTTATTAACCAGAGTACAGATAATATTACATTACTGGTAACCATATTAAAATTGTTCATTAGCAATTGCAGGCAGTCATACTGGTAGTGCCAATTTAATGTAGAAATGACGACTTCATTTTTCATTCTTTGCCTCTGGATGATGTTAGAGTTCAAGACATATGTTTATCTACAGCAAAGGATTGTCACTGTCGTGCTCCTAGTGAAAATCACTCCTTTGTTTTATCACAGAACCCTGTAAGGTAGGTGAGGAACACCGTGAGTAATGCAGGGCAGATCCCTGGGCTGCCTGACATGGTGTGGCTTCCAGCATACCAAACACTGTCAGTTTCGTACTCAGTGGCATCAGACAATCCCAGTCATACCAAGTACATAAATGCTGATGAGCTTTGTGTTGCATTTCATATCTCTGTATGCTTTAAATGCACATGTTGGTGCAAATTAGTGGAGATTTCTGCTCCTTTCCCCTTTATCTGCCCCAGCTCGAGTCTGAGGGACTGATTCTCCCTCAGCCTAGGTGGCTTAGTTATCTCCAAGACCTGTACTCCTGGCTGCCAAGGACATTGCAATGTGAAGCAGGGAAAATAGGGATAGGTCAGTTCAGTGGATACCGTGTATCCTTTAGTAGACAAAGTAACATTTCGTGTTAGTTTAGAGTATTGTTTTGTACTGTACTTACTTGGATGGTGAAGGAAAGACAAGTAGAACTTAAAGCTATGTTCTTTAAATTCTGTATTATTAGTAACCTCTGTTGTATATAGTGTTTGATAATAAAGTATTAATTTGATTCTTATGTCTTTTGTAAGTGAGAACAATAGACTTTCAGGATATTAAAATCATGCATTGATTACAAGACAGAGCTTTGAAGCATCAAGTGTGATCATGGCTGAGTACTGAAAGACAAGTGGCCATGACACTGCAGCATACAAGACTCATCTTTGAAAATCATTCATCTAGTGCAAGACTTCACAATGTCAAGACCTGGAACAATGTGACTTGATGACCAATATTTTGTCCTAAGTGTTTAAAGGTCTGATGTCAAAGCCCTGTGGTTTCTGTGTTATTTTTTTGTTCTTTTGTATCATTTTTGTTTCAAAAGGGTTTTGGGGATATAGAAATTCTTCTGGTTTTTTTTTTGTTTGTTTGTTTGGGGTTTTTTATTGATTCTTTTTTCTGTTGTTTCTGGTATTTGGGGGGTGTGTCTGTGTGTGTGTTTGTTTTGTTTTGTTGTTTGGGGTTTTTTTTTCATTTTCCTTCTGGTTTTGTTTCCATTAATAGTTTTTTCCAGAAAGGAACTTGTTAGTGTCATGTGTGGTGTATGTATGTATTTGGTTCCAAAAGAACTAGAAACAAATTTGGGAGGTACTGAGAGTAGGTGAAGTAGATTGTTTCCTCTCCTATATAATTGTGGAAGGAAAATGGTTGTATTTGTACCTGTTGATTCCCACCCCTAGTCCTCAAAACTGAGCTTAATCCATTGCCTTGTGAGAGCAATGATTTATTTGCTTTCAGAGGCTTAGAGTGTTAACTCTTCCCCTCCTTTCATTATGCTTGGATTTTGTAATCACCAGTTTTAATGTACAACCCTACACACTTCTCTTCCCTTTTCCTGCCTTTCGTCCTCTCCCACCCTTCTCCTTTTTTAATTTGGAGCTATGAATGGGCAGATCTGTTTCTGGTCTGGCATCACTGAGTTTTTCCCATGCATTCACCCTCGAGCTTCTCGGATGTGAGACAAATCTCCCTACAATAGGCTTGCTGCCGTTGTCTGAACAGTTTAATAGATGCTGGCATGTTGGAGGTTACCCATGAGTCTGTGAAATCTGCTTTCCATGCTTACTCTTGACACCCCATTGAAGACACTCATTGTGTATGCATCTGGGTATGAAAGTCCAGCTCAGTGTGGTCCTGTGCTTGTACTGCCCTGCTTTGCAGTTTCTTTGCACTTATTCATTGAGTGCTGGTTTTGAAATGCTTACATTATATGATCTCAAGAGATAATGTTAAAACAAAACAAGACAAAAACCCCAACAAAAAACACTGAAAATCCCCGCCCCATAAAATCTGTATTTGTATATACACGTGTCCGTACAATTATACTTAAATAAAATTAAAGATTTTCATCATTTTAATTGGTTCTCTTAGGCTATATTTTTGTTCAATTAATTATGTCTTTATTTTGGGGGCTTAATGTACCTACATTACATAGAATCATAGAACAGTTTGGGTTGGAAGGGACCTTTAAAGGTCATCTAGTTCCAAGCCCCCTGCAATGAGCTGGGACATCTTCAACTAGATCAGGTTGCTGAGACCCCTGTCCAGCCTGTCCTCGAATGTTTCCAGGGATGGGGCAAGCAATGAGGAGTATGTGTATTGGTGTGAAGAATGCAGTGGGCACAACTGACTATCCAGAGCTGTTACTACCAACATCCTGGCTGATCTAAAGCCTGGCTGCTTTTCACCTTTTTTTTAAGTGTTCATAGCTCTTCCAGATACTTGAGAGTAAGGAATTATATCAACTATGTGCTGAAGCATTACATGGTTTCCATCATCACTTTTGCCCTGCTCTAGGCCTCCTGAGCAATCATCCTTACTCCCCTTAGTGTGGTATGGTTTAGCTCTGGCTTCTTGAGGAATAGAGACAGCTCCAAAGGCATGCAAACAGGGCAGTTGTACAAGGTTCTTCTGTACCTAGGAAGCCCCTCAGACTGCTGAAGGGATGGGGTTGGAAGTGGGTTTGAAATCTCAGCCATGTTTTTCTTTATAAAAAGTATGAAAAGGGCTCAGAGCAGTGGGAGCTTTGTGAATGGAACAATTTGGGCAAGGGTGCCTCCTGAAGGGAAAAGGAAGAATGGGGAAGCAAGCAATTGGCTGCCTGTTTCTCCCTTACTTCCACCCTCACATCTACAGGGTGATGTAGTGCCTCTAAAAATGCACAGGACTGGATTGGTGTTGATTTGTATTTAGGTCTGAAATGGTTGTCTTCGACAGTGCCCACTCACTAATCATATGATGGGTTTAACCTGAAGATTTAGGTCACAGAAAGTGGGGGGCACATACCAAAACCTATAATACATGCACCGTGCATTCAAAACTCAGCTGTAATTACACCATGGTAGAATTAAACCCACTGAAAGCTTTTTATTCCATTTAATTAGTTGTCAGGGCAGCAAGTACTAATTATAACTTACTCTAACCTTCCTTACAAATGAAAAGTGACAGCTCGCTGAGAGGAGAAGTGTGAGTATTTGATACGAAGAATTGATGCACCAGACTTTTGCTCTGGAGCTGTGATGTTACAACCAGGGCAGGGTTGTAAGTGACACATGTTCAGTATGTCTTAACATAATAGCCATGTGCAGAAAATATCCTGCAGTCTGACACACTTAATAGCCTTTGCTCAGAAGACACTCTGCTTTTGCTGGGAATGGTATTTGATTTCATTTTTCTGCATTAGTGTACACAATGGGCCTTTGTGCTCCCTCATCTTCTGCAGAATAATACTGCTCCCAGAGTACCTCTGAGAGCATTTTTAGGAATATTCAGGCATGTACCTTACCACTATGATATGGTTGTATGCCAAAGTGGTTTTATTCATTCAAAACAAAGCTTTGATTTATATATGCTACAGATGTGGTAACCAACTGAGATGGTTAAATTTTTACAGGCTTTAACAGCACAGGATTGAGAAGTTCCCTCTTCCTGAGAGCTCTTACTTTTGTTAGCATCTACCCTTACTAGGAAGTTTAGTTTAAAACATGATTTAACTTTGCATTACAGGTTTATGCCTAAGATCCTGTATCAAGGCTCCATCTTCACTGTAAAGTCTGCAGAACAGGCAGCTCTGGTGTGAGATAGCTATTTATGTTTGTTTTCAGCACCATTTTGATTTGCTGCTATGAATAAAAGCAAGCTGAAGTATCACCAATTTAAAATTTTTGTTAGAATTTTCTCCTAGACCACATAGAAGCTTTTAAAACAAAATGGGGTTTAAGTGCAAAATATTCTTTGAAGGAAATTCAGATTGGAAGTGATATTGTAAAAATGTTGAAGAACTAAGCAGGTTTTTTTTTTTTGGTTCCCTCCCCTACAGATGAATCTGTTAGCTGACTGATCTGTCAGTCATATTTAATATGGGAGAATTCAGATCCCAGGATAACTCTTGCAGCCACCAGCACATCTTGAAACACTCATTTTTCCTATGATGGTTCTTCAAGCAAGTTCTTATGTCAGTTACACAACAAGGAATATAAATACAAGAAATTGCAGGGCAGCAACCTTGATATCTACATGGCAGGAATGAAGAATTTTGTTTTGCCTAGAACTTTATGAAAGCATACTGCATTCAAGATCAAGAAGACAGTGATTTCTAGATGCTTATGCACACTGTAATGTATCTCTGAAGTAAAGAAGGAAGGTAGCACGCTCTTTATATACAATCTCAACTGCAGTCTTATGCACATATGTCTTTGAGTTCCTATGGCAAAACTGAAATTTTTGTCTGAGTGGTATTTGTAAAAGGAAAGGTCAAATAAATTAATAGGATACTGTAGGTATAAGCATTCCTATGTTCTTTCTATTGCTGAGAACCAATTTTGCTTTTCATTCTCATGTACTGTTACTTGCAGTAATTTTAAGAAAAGGTTCAATTAATCTCTGTCCACCTAGCCCAAGAAGTTTATGAAGTTTTTTGGTGGTTTTTCTTTTGTTTGTTTTGTTTTTCTTGCCTCACTGTCACTTCACCTATTGCAAAACAAAGGAATAATTCTAGAAACTGAAAGCAACAAAAGCAAAGCGTCTTTAAGCCTTAATTCACAAC